>NC_031774.1:40431079-40475802 GCF_001522545.3 Parus major | reverse complement strand
TTTTTTTTTTTTTTTTTTTTTTTTTTTTTTTTTTTTTTTTCTTTTGGGATGCTTTAAAGCTCCTTCAGCATACTTTGTTCTTCATATTCTTCTTCAGCAAGACACTTGGACTTATGAGTTAATTACCTTAGAGGAACACTTCAGATGTCCTTCATTCAGCATCTGAGAAGCTAGAATATTACTAATTCAAAGGACTAAAATTTAAGGAGTGAAGGCTGAGAAGTAGAAAATGGCTCTTGTGTGATTAATTAATGCTGAGGATCAAGGTTAATTTTGTAGTTGGACATGTACTGTTTAATGAACTTGAAATAATAGTTCTTGACTTTTAACCCTTTGAACTAAAGCTTCCTATTTTGTTGGCTACATGGGAAGCTTTAATGTAATACAATACAATTTTCCCAGAAGCCATCTAATAGTGTTCTTTCCCTGTATTTAAAATCGGGACTTAAAGCTGCCAGCAGCTAGCTGCATGTTGTGTGAAAATTCAAGGACCTGTGTAAAGGGAAGTGTCAAGACTAGACTTGTCAAGTATTTATTTTTTTCAAGAAAATAGTAAACATAATGAAGTGAAAAAATCCAGGTGCTGGAAAATACTTGTATCAAATTCTTGAGTAATCCTTAAAAACAGAAGTAAAAATGTGCAGGGTTTTATCAGTTTGAAGTCCCTAAAAAAATAAAATACTAGGATTAGGAAGCAGAAAACTGCTATCTAATGCCAGTTCCGAGAGCAACTTATACAATTGTACTTAACCAGATTGCTTTGTTTCTTCAATTACTCCATCTGTAAAATAGGTTCCAGCGTATATATATCCTGTTTACATATATATGTAACCAGATGTTCTATGAGAGTAATTGAACAATGTAATCGTAATGCATTTATACTTGTATATTTATTTTAATTAGTACCCAAAGTATAGTCTAAGCCTGAAACAATTCCTTTGATATATGTACATTTATTCCTGTTCATCAGCACTAGTAAAATATGATGTCTTCCAGGTTATTTACAGCAAGTACACAGATCTTGTGCCAAAAGAGGTCATGAATGTGGATGATCCTGAACTGCAAAGACCAGATGAAGAGGCAATTAGAGAGGTATTGTATGCACTGATGTGCCTAGTTAGCAGTGGTAAGCTTTATGTCTTGCAACGGGATAAGATGTACACTGTGGTATTTTTTCTTCAGATAACAGAGAAGACAAGAGCAGCCTTGGAGAAATCAGTCTCCCAAAAAGTTGCAGCAGCCATGCCTGTTAGAGCTGCTGACAAACTAGCTCCTGCACAGTACATTCGGTATGTAGTGCTGATGTTTGTGTAAGATGTTGTGATACTCAAAATGTATTAAAATTGGCATACTTGGTCAATTCTTGAGAACAGAAATTCCTCTTGAATTCTATTCTTCTGTAAGGAATATGAAACTGGCTTCTGTATTTTGAATTAACCCACTAATGATCACCTAATTTGAAGTGTGTGGAAATACATCATTATCATGTAATGATTTATGGCACTTTGAAGGGGTTATTGTTTTAGCAACAAAACACATATATCCTAGGGATCACTATTAATGATGCTGCTCTGAAAGCAAAGTATTTACTGCAAGTTTCAAGCCACAACAAGACCTGTAGCAAAGTTCTTCCTTCACAGAAAATGAGCAGTTGGAAATAATTGGAATTAGGAGGAGGCTGATACTTATTTAGGATTTTCTGTTTCAAACACCAAAAAATTTCATGACAGGGTTACACTTGGCTTGAGGTTAATTCTGAAAAAAAATATGTGAAGAGGTTCTTAATGAGCAGTAAGAAGACACCAGGGCTTCACAGATAGAGGTAGGAAGTATTGCAACAAGCTATGTGTACTGTACTTGTTTTTCTTCCATTTCAGAATCTAGGTTGAAACAGGAGAATGTAGCCCTGGAGAGAAGTTACATTCTGTCTGGTGTAACTGAGTCTGCACTCAGTGGAGTACCATCTGTACAGTTACCTGCTGCTGACATTCATAGTGGGGTAGTCTTAAACTGTTGTGGATAAAATGAAACTCCAGCTAGAGCAGCGAACTGAGTAAAAATGGAGGTGGGAAAGGAATATCTGTGTGCAGAGAACTGAGCACTGTGTTTTATTCAGGTACACACCATCTCAGCAAGGAGTTGCATTCAACTCTGGAGCAAAACAGAGAGTTATTCGGATGGTGGAAATGCAGAAGGATCCCATGGAGCCTCCAAGATTCAAGTAAGTATTCACAGCTTGTTCATGGAAAATAGATGATTCTGAAGTGTATTTCTGTGCAACATGCTGATTGTAATTGTTTTCTTATTTGCTCAGAATTAACAAGAAGATTCCACGAGGACCACCATCTCCTCCAGCACCTGTAATGCACTCTCCAAGTAGAAAGGTATGAAATGCCATAGCTGTTCACAGTTTTGAATGCTTAAGTGGGTCCACAGATTCTTCTTTTAGTTCATTTTTGTGTACGTTCTCCTTGCTGATTTTTTGATGTGATGTTGAGTGATAAATTTGGTGCCCAGTGTGGTCTTGTTTGTTTTTTTCCATTTGGGCAGTTCTGAAAGTCACTGTCTTTTCAGTTTTAACTCGTCTAAGGTGGAGTAGATGTGTCATGTCTTTTATGCCAGGCTGCATTGCTGAATTTGTTCATGGTATGAATGAGTTGACCAAGGCTTTAGCCTGGGTACTCTTACGTTGCTTTTTGACAACACTGTTAAACTAATCCTTAATAACACTAACTTGTGTCATTAAGGATTAGCTCTTTCTGAAAGATTAGTGTGGTGGTTGTTCATTGGTTTGGTACAACCTGAATAGCTGCTAAATGTGCAGATGTTAACAAGCTGGCTCTGAGTTATGCCTGTGTGATGAAAGCTTAAGAGGCTGCTGAAGAGCTGTTGGGGCTTTATTCAGTGTTGGCAAAGATACACTGCAAAAATAAATCTCATGACAGAGGGTTTGGAACCAGCTGATCTCTAAGGTCCCTTCCAATCAAACTATTCCTTGATTCTGTAATCATATTGCTGCTAAGAAGAGTTGGGATTTTGTTATGGAGTCCTGAACTTTTTACTCTAACTTACTTCAATACTTTCATAGTTTCTTTGAGAAAGAAAACAGTATTTCCTTTTATTATAAGTCTAAGATGATTTTGCTTCTTCTGTTAAATCAGATGACTGTGAAAGAGCAGCAAGAGTGGAAAATTCCTCCATGCATTTCAAACTGGAAAAATGCAAAGGTAATTAAATTGTCATAAATTAACTTTTCTAATGTTGCACCCTGATGGGAAACTTCTATTAATGATTTAAGCTTGAATTGTACTGATTTTAAACATCTAGAGTCAGGTAAACTGGCTGCTTCCAACATGGAGAACACTTGATGATACAGTTAATTTTTCTTTAGTTTGGCATATGAGGATTGTCCAGTTGAGAGTATAGAACTGAGAGCAGATATGTTACTTCATGGCAGAGATAATAAATTTTGAGAGGAAAACATTGTATTAGTTAAAATCCCCATAATAGTGCAGTCCAAATTCAAAATTTCTCAAGGTCACAAAGTAAAGCCAGCTAAATGGAAAAGGAGCAGAGTATCAGAGACCCAAGCATGTTTCTTTTTAATACTGCAGTCCATTTTTGGAAAGTTTTTCCTTGTTGCATTCTTTCATTAATTAATTTTTATCACTGGTCAGCTATCTATTTTTGTTCCTTGTTTAAGTAGGTATGTCCTATCCCTTTGATTTTTATCAGTCATTAAGTTTATGTTCTTAGAGAGGGGAGAATTAATTTGCTGCAGTAACTAGTCTAATCATTCTGAAATGTACTGAATGGTTGTCCTGAGACAGCCTCTTCAAATGGAGGAAGGAAAAGCTACATGTTTGGATGTTACTTTTTTTTTCCTACCCCAACACAGCTGTCTAACTGGGACTGATGCTAATTAGGAGATCAAATTTTTAGGTTACAGATGCTAAAACCAAAGCAAAGATTTTGTAGAGCTTACTAAAATAATCTTAAAATATAATCTATAAATAATTTTGAGTTTCAGCTTTGGTAAACAAGATTGGCATTTAGTGTGTCTTACTTTTGCTGGCTGCCTTGTCCCTTACTTTCTCATTTTGAATCAGTTAATCTCTTAACAGGTATAGAAACAGTTTAGGTAAAACAATTTTTAAGCAAAAAATGTTAAAACAGCTTTGACACTGGGGAAGCTGTTATCTGTAGTTCTTAACACAAAGCAAAAAGTGGACCTTATCACTTGAAAACTGTCTTTTGTCATAAGATGAACCTTGAGGGGAAGCTGTGATTTGGATTTGTTGGGAGGATGGAATTGGAGTGAAGCTTTGTATTACCTGGCAAGAATTTGAAGTACATATGAAAAGGCAATCCATTGAGGCATAATAATGATGGGCTGTGAATTTTGTGTTTTTGTTTCCTTACACAACAAATACAATAATGCTTGTTATTACAAATACTGTTTCTGTGATTAACTGCCCCTCTGTTTCCACTGTAGGGTTACACCATTCCATTAGATAAGCGTCTGGCTGCAGATGGCAGAGGATTGCAGACTGTTCATATTAATGAAAACTTCGCCAAACTTGCTGAGGCACTCTATATTGCTGACAGAAAGGTCAGGTAGTTCTTTAAACTGTTTTGTTCCATATAGTTTTACCATCTTTGTATATTAATTTCCTTCAGAAAATCAGCTGTGAATGGGCTATAGCTTTTTGATTTGTCCTGCTTCTTTGCTAATGTAAGACTTGAGGCCTTATCCCCACTCTGAATCATGGGCTCGGTGTGGATTAAGTTATTGGAAGTCATGGGTCTTGTCTCTCAGCTCTAACTGCTGTGGCCGATGGGCTTTAAGCTTCCTAATTTTGGCTTCATTTCTGTCTCGTTTACTGCCTAACTCCATGACAGATCTGCTTGTATCACAGGTGCTATGCTTTTGGTATTTTTAACTGTCTTATTTGTGCAGGCTCGTGAGGCAGTAGAGATGCGTGCCCAGGTGGAGAGGAAGATGGCTCAGAAGGAAAAGGAGAAACACGAGGAAAAGCTCCGAGAAATGGCTCAGAAAGCCAGGGAAAGAAGAGCAGGGATCAAAACCCATGTTGAAAAAGGTACATTTCTTTGTTATGAAGACGCTATGGCTTTTTTTAATACTCTGAAGTGTAGGTTTGGAGCAACAATCTGAACTTAAAATACCTAAATACCAGCTGAAATTTCTAAGCATGACATCAGTTCATGCTTTTATTGGTTAATTCACTGGCTGGTTTGATGGGATACAGGTTTGAACCTCAGATCAGTATGTTGATGTGTACAGGTTTAGGACACTGAGAATTTTGGAGTTAATGCATCAGTGCAAGTGATGGCTTTCATGGACAGTTCTTAAGTAATTTTTTTAAGCTTATTGCTGATGAAGGGCAGCTTTCTCTAGAAGAACTTAACTATCTTTAAGTTTTCAAAGGTGGTAAATGCAATATTCTGGCTCTTGCACTGTTGTAACTGATCTTGCAGAGCTGCAGTTTTGTTGGCCAGTAGGCCCTAAAAAACCCTGCTGCCAACCTAACTAAATTTTCTCCATTGTGATGTCTTATGTTCTGATTGAAATTACACTTCAGAGATCAAGTTGATGAAATTAGAGAGCGGTTACGATCTCTCCAGAAGATGGAGGGATACGGTCATACAATGCCAAATCCTGCAGCTGGGATGTACTAACCTCTTACCAGCAGGCTGGGGGCTGGCCAGCCAGAAGAGCCACTGTTGGAGTTGTAGTGGACAATATGCTGAATATAAGCTAGCAGTGTGCCCTGGCAACAGTAATGCTAAGGGCATACAAAGCTGCATCTGTAGGAGTGTCACCAGTAAATCAAAGGAAGTAATAATTTCCTTTTATTGGTGGCCTGTTAGACTGCATTTAGAATACTTTATGCAGTTATGGGCTTCCAGGTACAAGAAGGACATCGATAAATGGGAGTCAGTTGAGTGGAAGGCCATCAGAAATGTCATGGGACTCAAGTAACTGCTTGGAGATGGTGAGAGAATAAGGCTTGTTCTGCTAGGATGTGATGTGCCATTGGGGCCAGATAGTGGGAAGGTTACCCACAAGGTCACCCCACAATCATCCCTAAATGATTATCAGAGCTCTTCTCCAAGTTGACAGTGGAAGAATGAGACAGTGGCCAAGAGTTGATGCAGGAGTTTCAACTGTGTCAGGAGAAAAAGTTTCACCATGAGGACAAACAGCAGTGGAACAGGTTGTCTAGGAAATCTGTCAGTCTCTAACCTTTCAGGTTTTCCTCACCTGAGTGTGGAAAAAGCCCTGTGCAACCTGGTTCGAATATGAGCATTGATAGCAGGAGGTTGTGAATTAGACTCCCTTCCAACCTGGATGATTTTCTGATATTGCATCACAGAATGTTCTTCAAAACTCTTAAATCCCTGCATGTTTCAATTATATTTTTATGCTTAGAATTATGATATAATGATCTGTAAATGTTTTAGGATATTAATTCCTAGACAGACAATCATTCTAAGCTCTTTGAAGTTGGAAGAACATAGTTGTTAGGATGTGTCTGCTCTGACTTGCCAAGGACAGTCACTTGCTTGAGACATAAGAAAGCCATGGTGTTAGTGTGTTCAGTTTATTTGAAGTATAACAGTTTAAGTAGTGCTAAGGGTCATTACTCTTCTGTAAAAGAATACTGAATTAAATTACTGTGGCAATGTATGTGGCATAATTAATTCAAATTTTAAATATTTGTCTATAATGAGTAATCTTGTATTTGTTCAGAGGATGGAGAAGCTAGAGAAAGAGATGAAATCAGACATGACCGGCGCAAAGAAAGACAGCATGACAGAAATCTCTCTCGGGCAGCCCCTGATAAAAGGTGAATCACAAAAAAAAGCTGGTTTATTCCTGTAGTAGCACTGGCTTCCCCACTAGGGAACATATTACTGGGCTTTCCTTTTCTTGATGTGAGTGCCTGAATTGTATCTTGTGGAGATAGTCACTGGTATGAAGCACAGTTTGTTCATTGTATGAGAAAGTATTAATGTGTTAAAGTTCTCCAGTACTCTCTTCAAAATGTAGAATTTTTCACATGAATGGGAGAGAGGGGGTGTGCTGTATTGGTTTTGGGTGGGTTTTCCTTCAGCAGGACCTCAGTATGTTCAGGTTTAATTAACATGTTGTCAGCAAAGATCGAAAGCTGAATCTTCTCATTTTGGTTTGACCAGAGTTAGAATAGTGGCTTTGTTTCTTGAAGCTGTTCCTTTTAAGTAAGCTTAGATTTATGAAGATAGACTGAAGTATCTTATTAGCTGAAGCCACTGAGATTTCTGAGTGCAAATGATTTCTGGATGCTTAAAATCTCCAATATGTTGAAATTGGATTGCTTGGCCTTTCCAGAATATAACTACACTGATTCTTGCAAAAAATAAGTATGACATTTTAGACCAAGTCAGCTTGATGTGAATTGCAGATAGTGGAAAGCAAATTTAAATGTCATGCCCAGCTGAACATAACTTTGCCAAATGTTTCCTTTGCCAGGAGACAAATTTTAAATGTTACCTAGTAAGGAAGAACAACAGTCAAAATTTGGCTCCTGAGGAAAATCGTTACCAAGGAATACAGGATCAGGTTGCAATTGAGCATGTCAACAAGTATGGTTTACTGACCTCATAAAACTTTCAAATTTTTCATTCAGGTCAAAGCTGCAAAGAAATGAGAACAGAGATATCAGTGAAGTTATTGCCCTGGGGGTCCCCAACCCCAGGCCATCCAATGAAATCCAGTATGACCAGAGGCTGTTCAACCAGAGCAAGGTAAAATACCCTTTCACAGCTGTGTAGCTTTTTAGCAGAACATGCTCATCCTTCCTTTGTGGGTACAGCTGGAATACTAAAGGAAGCCAGTTCTCATGGTTGGTGTGGATATATTCAGAAAAAAGTTATTTATGTAAGTGATCAGGAAACTATTGATTTCCTTTATCCAGAGCCTATGCAGAAAAAAAAGAAAACAACATTGAATATTTTAAGTGTATAGCCGGATTAAAGTGTTTTTGTTGTCAGTTTTCTCACTGGGGAGTGGGGAGAAAAATTATTTTGCCTTCAAGCTGCAGTGACCTCATTTCTTCTCTTTTACAAATGTACTGACTGAATAGGAAATCTGCCTTCAGAGAGAAGCAAGTAAATGCTCTCTATTCCCATTACTGCTTGTGTTAATACTTCTGAAGATACAAACAGTTAACAGCAACATTTATTTTCCCTGAATTTTATACTATTCAGAGATGACAAAATAGATTTGGCTTCAGCAAATCCCTCAATACACCTGCAGTTTGTCAATCACTCTTTTTCATGTTTGCAATGAAAGACTTGCAGGCAAGAAGGGAAAGCTGATGAACCAAAAATGAACAAGCAGACACTTCTACTTTCAGAGCTTATATAAGCCTCTGTGTGATTTGGATCAGTCAGCTTAAATCATGTTTTCCAGAAATTCTGAGTAATACACATTTTTGTATGGTTGTACTTAGCTATTACAGACAGCTGTACTTTCAGGGCAGACTGAAATGATCCATTATTCTAAAATGTGGATGGCCTGTAATCTTTCCTATTGCTATCTGGAAGAGTATTACTGAGGCTTGTAATGTCATGTTCTCTGGACTTAATCCCAGACCCAAACCCACTCGTATCCTCATGGAGTGCTTGGAGTCATTTGAATCAATAGTAAATTACACCATGTTGTCTTTGTGTAGCCATGTAACATCATCAGTGCATTTTGTGGTTAAAATAAGTTAGCTGGAGGTTTGTTGATTAACTTGTGCTATTCTTCACAGGGTATGGACAGTGGGTTTGCTGGAGGAGAGGATGAAATTTATAATGTTTATGACCAGCCTTGGAGAAGTGGCAAGGATATGGCCCAAAACATCTACAGGCCAAGTAAAAATGTGGATAAGGACATGTATGGTGATGATCTAGAGGCTCGAATAAAGACTAACAGGTAAGGAAATAAATATAAGAAATATTCTTAATCAGTACTCTAAAGAGAGTCAACTGAGCATCATCTTCTCCTGCAGGTTTGTTCCCGACAAAGAGTTTTCCAACTCGGATCGTAACACCAGAGGCAGGGGCAGAGATGGACCAGTTCAGTTTGAAGAGGATCCATTTGGTTTGGACAAGTTTCTGGAAGAAGCTAAGCAACACGGTGGTTCTAAACGGCCATCAGACAGCAGCCGCCCTAAGGAACATGAGCATGAGAGCAAAAAGAGGAGGAAGGACTGAATGCCTCTGCTCCTTGAGAGGTAGGGAAATGGACTGCAAGCTTGGACTTCATGCAAAAGAATTTTTAATATTGGGTGTACAGGAGGATGGCGTTGTAACACAGCAGCTCACAATTCTGGCCGTGTGGATATATACACACACGTATTCGTCTACATAGGACAGCTACCCAAGGAGAGAGAAGACGTGGAGACCACTTTGAAACATTTCATAAGGGAATTAATTACTGTTTAGCAAGTTCTCTGATTTTGCTGATTCCCCATTGCCCAGCATCTCAGGGTAAGAATGTAGCCCCCTTCCTACAGCTTTAGTTTCTGTAGGTAGCTAAAGCTTTGACTTGATCTGTTAAAAGCTTTCCTGCTGTATATAATGATTGTCTTATGTTGTAACAGATGCTGGGGTGTTAATGATTTAGTGTTTCAGTGTGGCTATACAGTTTATTTGAACAAGGGAGGGGAAACAGCTGGCTTCTGTTTTAAAACAAGTACTCATTCATAGTTTCTCAGTAATCTTTATTTTAGTTTCTTTAAATTTAGTGAAATAAAGCCTCCTTCCATCACTCACTTTGACTCTTCCTTTGACTGCGTCTTCTACGGATCTGCTGCCTGAGAGTAAGCTGAAAACAATGGAAATTATTGAAATTAGCTAGGCAAGAATGTTTTGTTCTTTTTCATTTCTGATCACCCACAACATTGATATAGAAAAGAGAAGCTTTATAACCAGTTCATTTTCACAAGCCCCAAGCCAGGGCCTTTCTGACAGGAAAGTTGAATATATGTGCACAGCAACTGGTAGTTGTACCAGCAAAATGCATCTTGAAAGCTTGTGCTTTCCACTGTAATTAATAAAAAGTAACTGTCTAAACCTAGCCTAGAAAAAAGTGGAAAAAGTGCTTATATATAAGCACTAGAGAAGCATGCATTTTTTAAGAAATGAAAATAACTACTGTTTGCCTTCTACTTTTTATTTCACTATAAAAAAGCCTCTTAGCTTGCACCTCTTGTGAGAGTACAGTCTTTGAAGGCTAGGCAGTTAAGTGCATGTGGCTATCCCTTACAGCCTCAAGAATAAAAAGCAGCAAAAATTTCCAGGAAATTGACACTAAATACTATGCTATTTCTAGTACCTAATTTGGTAATTGCATACAGATAACATCCTAGTTCAGCACACTTTATGAAGAACCAGCCTGCTGCCTATTCTTTAAACTGTGAGCCTACTCACAGTTTAAGGAGTCTTGATTTCTGCTCCCATTTTTGTACCACAGTTGGAACTCACAGGTTGGTTCTTCTTGGGAATAGGTACTGAAGTAACCACAACCAATGACAACTGATGCAGTAATACACACAATCACAATACTGCAACACTGAAGTCTCTTGTCAACATCTCCTAGCATTTAAATCTCAAAATAAGAACCTAGTTATCAAACGGATATTGAAGAATTCTTATTAATTAATCAAAGGCTTGAGCTGATTGTGTCTGATACACCAGCCTGCCTGTTGCTTGTGGCTTCACTCTGTACTACACCATCTGCGTAGTTTTATCAGCTCAAGCACATGTAAGTCTGTAAGAAAATCCCCTATTTAGGGAACATACCAGATGCAAGTTCCTAATTATTTTGAGAGCTGTTAATATATCAATGGCTTTTGGAAGCCATTGACTCGCTGTTCTTCATTATTCTGTATCTGTTAACACCACTGCACACTAAATGTTGGGAAAGCAGTGAGAAGGTCTTGCTCTGTTTTTGTGCTGGAGGAGAGTTGTCTGGCTCTAGCTGACTAGTCAAGGACAGACACTTTTATATGTATACTAGATCATTACACTGTCTCAATACTGTACAGTAATGCACTGAGATTGCCAAAGTGGTGTGTTTTTCCTTTACTAACACTTAAAATGTTAAAGATGGACAGAATGAGACCCTACACCTAAAGCAAATTTAGAGTTGTCTTGGATATATGAAAGCAAGCAGCTGATTTCTCCTGTGTGCAATGACAGCTGAAGAAAAATTTCACTAAAGTTCAAAGCTTAGCATCACTTAATCTTTATCATGTTCCCCCTGCCACTTAACATCCAGATGAGATGCAGAAACCAGCATTATAAACTGCAAACTAACTGCATAGCATATCCCAGACAATTTTCCTGCACTCACATTACTTTAGCATAGCAGGAGTTTTTGGTCTCTTGAGTGTGAGCTCTCGGGTATCTCTATGATCTTGACCCCTAACAACTCCAGTTGAGAGGGGGGAATAAACAGAAGTAGTAATGAGTTAAAAAACATTAAAAGCATGCTGAGTGGCAAAATCCCAACCACATTTTGAAAGAATATGTCATGTTTTCATGTTATTGTGTCCAGTTGAAGGCAGAGTCAACTAGGCACATTACTTCATTAAAGGAATTAGCACATTACCTTGGAACCTTCAAGAATGTGGGACTCCTTCTGTAACACACTCTCAACAACTTCTGGAGCTGAGAACTTAATCCAGCAGTAACGTCTGTGAAAGCCTGTATTTCTGTCCTAATTACCAGTTAAAAAAAAAACAACAAAATGCAATTACTATAAGAAATAGTCACATAGGCTGTTAAAAATTTTCTACAGGTACTGAATTTAAGGATTCAGAAATTATCAGAGGAATTGGCACACTTGCTGTTTCAGGAGCCTTTTTCACACTAAGACATTTGCTGTCAGTGACAGCATGGGGGGGTCTAGCAAAGGCTGTTCTACATCCCTTTCAGTTTGAATCTAGCAGTAATAACAACAACTCACCATTTTAAGATATAATTGAAGACTGGAATAATGTATAGACAGTAGTTTCAAACTGCACTGTTTATCTACTAATAAGCCAGTCACAACAGAAGTGACATTTAAATGGCCAAGGTACTTGAAAAACATTCAGCAAGATTACAAAAGCACAGTGCAATTCAGAATGACAAGCAGTAATTGCTCTAAAAAAAAGTTATTTTTAGAAATACTTTGCCAGTCAGAAAAGACAGTTAATAAACAGGTGATAATGAGGAAAAGACAGGTGTATCCAAGTGACTTCTATCCCTACTCTGATCCCACTCAGAGCTCACAACAGCTCGGCCACTCTCACCACCAGGCATAACTGGCAACACTTCCAAACCACCTACAACGTACTGCCTGGTTTCAGTATCACAGTGCTGTCTAAATTAGGCTGTCCTACATCGGTGATTTTTGTACCTCTGGGTTTTAAGCATTAATGAAACTCCTTGAGTAATCACTGAATCTGAATGTACATGCATGAATCACTTGAATCAGTGATGGAGGTGGGTTTGTGGTAAGCTGTCAGACTCTGCAACAAAACAATGCAGTCTGAGGTGGGCTTGAGGAAAAACATGCATCAAGTGTTCAGAACAACCAGCCTGTTTCAAACTCTCCATTTCCAAACTAATCCTCAACAGAGAGTGAATCCATCAGCTCACTAACTGAAGCTCACTACACACTGAGCTTAATTTAACAGGATTACTTCATGTGGAGAAACATAAGCAGACATAACCTTTGCACTTCCAGCAATGGCAGCAATGGCCTGCAATTTACCTGCAAAGGAACACTGGTTTTGAATCTTTATCTCTAAAAAAATGCACTAGATACTACGATCCCTGACCTATACACTCAGAAGATAAACAGCCTAAACGACAAAGGCACTGACAGCACCTTGCAGAGATTATGGGTTTTGTGTCAACCCTGTAATCTGGATGGGGTCTGAATCCACAGCAGGAAAAGATGGTAGGTTCGTACCCACACCTTTAGTTTTTGACCAGTGAGACCAGGCACACAAAAACTTTATTCTCTGTCAGAAGAATGATAACACGATGATAAAGAAGCTAAAAGCACTTTTAGATTAATTATTCAGAAATGGCAGCATCGGCAGGATGTGAAGGATGTACATTGTAAAGCTCTTTGAAGGCAAATGAAAACCACAATAAGAGCGAGCGCTCGCAAACAAGTGGTGGCGCTCCGGGAAGAAGGAGCTAAGGACAGAGAGCACTGGAAACCCCTCTAGAGTTTAACATAAGGCGTCCGGACTGCAGCTCCGAGGAATTGGGGAAGCTGCTTCGGGGCAAGGCCTCAGACGCAGGAGCAGCCTGCGGCTCTTCCCCGCTTCGCCGAGAACACGCGATCTGGGGCCCGGAGGACGCGCGGGTACTCACGAAGGGCAGCTGGCACCTCTGCACCGGCCCGAACTGGGAGAAGTACTCCTTCAGCTCCTCTGTGGAAAAACACAGCTGGTTACGCGGGCCCGGCACCTCCGCGCAGCCGCGCCGCCCTGGCCCGACCCCCGGCCTGTACAGGCGCACGCGGCAGGGCCGCCCCATCCCGCCAGCCCCAGCAGCGGTGAGGAATGGGAGCGGGGTCGCAGACTCACTGCTCGATACCGTCCAGGGAATCTCAGCCACGAAGATATCGAAGAGCCGCCGGGAGCGGCGCCCGGCCTCCCGCACTGCACTGGCCGCCGCCATGTCGGGACTGCGGTGAGAGGGAGGGACGGAGAGAGAGAGAGGCGGCCCCGCCCTGGCCGGCCCGAAATGGCGGCGGCGGCCTTGACCCGTGAGGGTGGGGAGGATGCGTTCCGTCGGCTCTTTCGTTTCTATCGGAAGCGCGACGCGTCCGACCTGCGGGGCGTGGTGGACTTCTCCGCGCCGGGGGACCAGGTAATGCTGAGCTGCTTCCCACCGTGCCCCGCGGCGAGCGGCTCGGAGGGCTCCCGCCCTCTGCGTGATGTCTCAGTGTGGTGGTGCCGCTGCAGCCTGTTCTCTCCACCTGCTGTTTTTGGTGCCGAATACCTAGTTCTGCCCTGTTTCTGTCTAGAGGACACTACACTCGAGCGCTGAGCTTCTTGCTGGTCCCTGTGATAGCTTAAAAGTGAAGGTGTGACCCGAGAGGGGCAGCTGGGAAGGGCCCAAAGCCAGGCTCGCCCAGGGTGCCTCTGAGCCGTGAGACGCTGCCCGAAGGGACAGTGTGCCCTGCGACCCGCCCTGCCCAGCACGATGCCTGGCCACAGATTTACTCCTTTTGCTTATATATACTTTCACAATGTTTAACTAGCTCCCTACACTGCAGTCGGGGATCTTCAAAGTCTCTAATAGAACCATGTGATACTTAAGCAGCAGAATGTATGGACATAACCCCCCCCCCAAGTTTCACTTTCGGAACTGTTTCCTGGGCCTGGTGGCCCTTGTCTTAAACCTGAAATGGGTGAGCTGGAATCAGCTTCCCCTTGCTGTGCTGCCTTCCCTCTAGTCAAGTTTCTTCTTCTTTCTCGCTCCTGTATAATAAATGCCTGGCTTAGTCATCAGGATGAGTTCAGCTGTTCCAGTGGGTTGGGGAATATAGGCACAGCTGAAAGTATCATAGCCATCATAGTAGTAGCCACCATGTCTTCAGTGATGAAGAGTTGATCCTTAAAACTTGTCTTCTGTTTTGTTGCCTCACAAAAGGATGACACATATTTGCTGAAGTGTTGTTAACCAGGGATTTTCTACTTACAAGCTTATGCAAAAAAAATTAGTGAGGAATACAGTTGAAATGAAACTCTGCCTAATTTTTCATAGTTTCAGTGTTTAGTCTTTTCTTTTTAGTGTTCTATTGAGCTATTTATTTTTCTATCTTTTTGGACTATAATTTTGCTGTTGCTGATGGAACACAAAATCTGACCCATATGAAATTGTTAGAGGCATTAGAATTAACCAAAGAAGTTGTTAATATTTCAGCCTTTCTTGAGCCTGGAGGACTCCTGTATTTGATAAAGCATTACAGCATTATGGCTCTACTGGGAAATTCAAAGTATTTGAAAACATCACAAGGATATGTCTTCTCAAAATATGATTTTTTTTTTGGTGCCTGTTACCTTCTAAGATCAGGTGACAGCTTACTAATGAAAACATCTTTTATTCCTCTTTCCCTCAGGTTGAAAACATCTGCCTTTTTTCTTTAAGAGCTACAGGCTGGGCAGATTGGTCCAGATAATATTGCTTCTTTATTCTCAGAAAACTGCTTCAAGCAGTTGAGCTCTTCAGTGAAGTGTGATGTACCCCATCTGCCCTGTTACCAGGCTTATTGAACTGATTCAGCACATGCAATTCTGCAGCACAGAAACATCTCCTGTTCCCCAGAAGCCCAGGCAATAGCTGGTGTGGAAGCACTTTGAGCAGGCAGTGAGGTGGCAGAGTTTTGGTCAGAGGATAAGCATTCCTGGGGACATTCTGTGGACAGGAATGTGAAGTAAGCTCAAGGTTGGCACTCACAAAACTGCTTTTGACAAAGAGCTGAAAAATGCGTAAAGCTGACTATATTGCCAGAAGGTGCTGTCCAGCAGTAGTTCAGAATTTCTTAGAAATTCTGTGTATGTAATTTAGTCCTGTTGTTCAGAAAATGTTAACCAGAGCTGTCAGCTGCAAAGAGATTTACACATGAACCACTACAGAGGCTGCGTGCAAAGGCCTTGATAAACATTTTAAGTTGTCATAGACAAAGTCTTGCAGTCTCTGCATGTTTATTCCTACTGTGCCTGGTCATCTCTTTCCTTATATGAGCCTGTACTTTTCCACTGCTGTATGGAGAGCTGGACTGGGGAACTAAGCCAGAACAAAACCAACCTGCCTCTGCCTTGCCCTCCTGAAGACAGTTCCCTGTCCTACGGGAGTGGGAGCCTAGTAGAATGAGTTTAGTGAGGATTTTTCAGCAAATGGTAGCTTAATACATGGGCTATTTCAACTTAAGAGAGTATGTCAAGCAAATACATCTTGCCAAGCCTTGAGCTGTTGTTGATCCTACTGTTGGCAACAGATGGCATTCAGAATTGACAGAGTTTCCATAGTCCTTCATATCAAACAGCTTTGGCTACTTCATTGATGTACTGCTTATCCTTCTGTAAATTAGAGATGAGACTATTCATCTACCCTATAGGATCATGAGCAACTTGTATCTGGAATGTTCTTTGAAAGTATAAAGTGTTATGAATATATTGCTCTGTAATGGAAATTGATAATTACCAGAATGTTTTATAATGATGAGGCTGTACTGTGAAAACAGACAAATCATGATGAGTTTTGTCTTATTGGTATATATTGTATGGGTTTTTTTATGAGTAGGGCACATCTCATCTCTAGGTAAAACCTGTAAGTACCTTTTGATTCTTATGTTGCATGTGTACTGGCACTGTTCACCCTGTCCTGATTACAGCTGTTTAGACAGTAGTTCTGTGGTACATTTGGCATTTTCACAAGAGTTACCTTCAAGCGTGGTAGCACTCTTCCTTTAAGATCTGTTTTTGGATGAGTTTTGTGTTTCTTTTTGTGTTTTTTTAACCAGATCTGTTTTCTTTTGCCAGGTGTTCAGATCGCAGCTCAGTATTTCTGCAGTCAGTGATCAAGATGCCTACAGAGCAGGATTACAGCCAGTTAGCCAGTGGAAAGCGTATGGCCTCAATGGGTATCCAGGTAGGTACCTCTGATTTCCTGAAAATTAAACACAACCTTGTTGCTTTGAGGTTTCAGTCTTATCTTTCTTGTCCTTCCTGAAAAAGCTATTTTGGTTTGCCTGAGAGTAATTTAATGTTATTGTAAGTGCAAGAGGACAAAGAAATCAGCTAAAGGGTGGGATACAGCAATATTTATGAAGGTGAAAAGAGACAGTTGTTTCACAGTGAGATCAACCAGACGATAGCTCATGAGAATGGATTCCTGTTGCCCTTGGCAGAGACTACATTTCTGTAGAATCTGTTTTTCCTTAATATATATCATGCACATTAGGTATGTGGCTGAAATACAGTAGTTTCACAGTTGAGGTGTGGCATCTACTTCTCAGTGTAGGACATGGACTACAGTAAATGAATAAGAACCTTTTGGCCTATTCAATATGCAGATTTCTTTAAGCAGGTTATTTCAAAAATGGAAATGTGTTTTAGGTTTGCAGTTTACCTGGTGTAGTCACAGAGAGGTATTAGGTTGGAAGGCACCTCCAGAGGTCTCAGCCAGCACCCTGCTTAAAGCAGGATGAAGTTGCAAGTTAGATCAGGATGCTGAGAGGTTTGTATGGCTAAATTCTGGAAATCTCCAAGGATAGAGATTATACATCCTCTCTGGGCACCTGTACTGATGTTTGGCCATGTTTTTTTCCTAAACCTTTTATCTAATAAAAATTTGTCTTGCTGTTATTTGTGACTGGTCTCTCGTAATCCTGCTGTTCACATCTGAGAAGACTCTGGCTCCCATCCTCTCTTCTGCTTTTAGGTGGTGCTCACCAATACCAAGATGTGTCACTAGCCTGTTGCTCACAGGCTGCTCAAGGCAGCCTGGCCTTGGTTTGAAGCTGCTCTTGAACCTTGGGCCATACTGTTGCATGGGGTTATTCTGCCCCAGATGCAGAATTACCACTGTAATTCTGAGGTTCTCTTTAGTTCTTCAGCTGTCAAAGTTGTTTTCAGGGCAGCAGTAGCCTCCAGCATATCCACTGCTGCCCCAATTTAGTGTAATCTGTAGGTGAAATGAGGGTGAACATTCCATCATCCATGTTGATGTAGATGTTGTTATCAGTCTTTGCCCCAGGATCAAAGAATGCAGCTCATAACAGCTGCTTAATTTAGACAGTTAGACTTTGAATCATCAAATCACTATTCTTGAAGCCTGGTGATCCAGCCACCTTTTGCTTACCCTTTCAATTTGGCCAAAAAAATTATGGTTCCCAGTTTCACTCCAATGGTGCTGTAGAAGACCAAGAGGGAAACTTTTCTTAAGCCAATGTAAACATCATCTCCTGTTTTCCCCCTGTCTGGAGATCTCACAGGCAGTAGCAGGCAGTAAGGCTGGTTAGACAAAATCTGCCTTCTATGCTGTCTGATCCTAATCACTGTGTGTCTGGAAGTGGATGCCATGAAAGTTTGCTTCATAATTTTATTGGGTTTTGGTAAGGCTAATGAGTTTGTAGTTCCCCAGATCCTCCTTATTTCAGGGATTTGTTTGATTAATTATGTTTTTTTCTCATGTTTCTTTTGGTTCATTGGGATCTCAGTCAGTTTCTGTGTGGGTGCTTTGAAGCCAGCCTAGCATTTCTGAAACTGAAGCAGCCACGCTACCCATCTGGCATGTTTACTACAAAGGGAATTGAATAACTTCAGGAGGAAGGCTTCTGCTTCTTCTTGCCTCTATAAATGTTTTGTTCCACTTACCTGTCATATTATAGCTGCCCTTGCTTGGTCAGCTTGTCATTTTCTGTCTGTCTAAATGTCTTTCCTAGTAATTACATAGGGGGTGTGGGGAATCACAGGTGTTCCACTTAACTGCTTTTCTCTTCTGCTTTGGCAAAGGAAACCTTTTACTAAAATGAAATACAAATACATTGACAAATTATCTGTCCTGTTTAGAATCAAGCCATATGTGTCCTTGAAAAGATTACTATTTTATCAGTTTTCAGCTACCTTTATCTGGACATCCTCAGACAGTAGGAGATGTGTAACCAGCTGTTCCAGGAGCCTTCTAAGGGAAATAAGAATTTCTTTAGTTTTTCTGTGAGCAAATGAAAAGGAAGTAATTTGGTTTTTTTCCCCACAATAAGCAATGAAATAGAAGATTAAGGAATCTGGGTGAATTTCTATTCCAGTGTCCTGAGTTCTGTGAGAAGCATGTGATGCTGTCTTTGTAACTGACACCTGTTTTTTTTTTCATGGGAGGTTTTTCTTGCTGTTAGACATCTGCATGTCTTTTCCATCCTTTGACTGAGGTTGGAGACCACTTTGATTAGGTGAAAATTAATTTGTAATACATAGCAAGATAGTGCTGCAGTAAGAGAATTGCATCTGCTTCCTCAGGGCAGTTTCCTTTAGTATACGCATTCACAAAGAAAAATTCTTTTGCTCTTTCCCCCCACAGCTTTCAATGCCAAGAGGTTCAATTATGTTGTCTTCAAAGTTTCTCTATGGTGTTCTTCAGTCAGTTCAGAAAGATTGCTACAGAAATATATTTCTTATTTCTTACTCTTCTTCCTCCTATTGTGTCCAAGTCATTGATTTCTAGCACTATTAGTCTTTGTTCTGTGTTTACATAGAATTTTATAGTAAAACTCCGCAACTGTTAGAAATTTGGTTTCTGCCTTTATTGAAACAATAAGCACAGTAGTAACCCACTTTTTAGTTGTTAGTGCTTTTGTAAACTAGACCAATCTAGTTTCATAAGAGTAACCTATATCAAGGAAAAGTTTGGAGAGACGAACATGTTCTAAGTTTGTGATATAAAAGCCATAAAATCTGGATTCTTTTTCTCATCTCTGCTTGTAACTAACTCTCCAGGCTTCAATGCCTTTATTAATACCTGGGGATAATACATACATAGTAGAGTGTAATTTCATGATTGTATTAAAGTGCTTCAAGAACCTCACATCAAAAGCTGTAGACAGGAGGGGCAGTATTAATATTCTGTTCTATGCAGATGCCAACAGCAAGTAAATATAATGCTTCTGGCAAAGAAACTTCTTGTAGCCAAACCTATCAGAAGGCTGCCATAGTCTGAAGGTGCAGGGAACAAAGTGAAGTGGATGACCATTTGTTATTCATACACTGAAGGCTTTTTTTCTAACCAGTTACTTTAATTTTGAGTCTGAGAGGTATGCCGGCAGGTTGCTCTTTTTGTGGTTTTATTACTACTTCCATAAGGCCACAAAGCAAGTTTGTATCCTACTGAGACTCCCAGCTTTGCTGCTTCTTTTTTCATCTATTTTTGTCTCTGTTAACTTCATATGACTGAGTTCAAAAAGACACAACAGACCAAAACCTTAAAACCTCCTTTTCCTTTGTTCCTCTTGTACCCTTATCTCTCTTTACATGTGGATTTTGTGTTGGTGAGTATTACTGAATTGACAGTCTTTGAGAGAGTGCCTTGATTTTCAGAGCAGGTGCAGTACAGATTAATAGGATCTCTCATATGGGCTGCTGCTTGAACCCTGCCTGAGTTGCCTGGCTAAATGAATGTGCACAATAGCTGCATGTTTATTTTTTGTTTTGTTAATTAACAATGTCTGCAAAGTATTCACAGTCAACAACAATCAGTTTGGCATATAATTTGACTTTCATGCCCCTTTCTGAGTGTTACCATATCAAAATGCAAATATGGATACAACCAGACTTACCAGGAAATAAGCATGAAGCAAAGGGGGAGGACACTTTACATTACTAGACACTTGCTCAGCCCAGGGACTTCTTTCTGAAGTGGCAATAGGAAGACAGTATGGGTTCAGAGACAGGGATAAAGTTAGTTTGAAGCTTAGAAAAACTCAGTCAGAATTACTTTAACTTTGCTGGGCTTAAGAGAAAAATCATGCTGAATAATTTTAAAAATAAAATTTACTCCGAAGCAATTGGATTTCCATGTTCTTATTCCCTTATCTCTTGTAATCAATGTGCCTTACATAGATATGTCCTTTATTGTAATTTTTGTTTGGACCAGTGTTGGCTACCCTCTCTGCCTTCTACCTTGTGCCACCATTTCTTTTTTCTGAAAAAAACAATTAACATTTAACTTAACTATAATAGATTTCATCAGCTTTTATGCAGAGTCAATGGTTGTATGTCTAAGGGTTTTTTTCAGTACCTCTGACTCCTAGCCTTTGCTCTAGATTCAGGGAAAAAACAGGGAAATACCTAATCCTATTTTGTCTCCATCCTCTCTTTTTTCCTTTGTGGTCAGGGTTTATTTTCATACCAAATCCTTTCCTTCCGGGCTGCCAGCGTCACTGGGTGAAGCAGTGTCTCAAGCTATACCCTGAGAAACCCAATGTCTGCAACCTGGATCTGCACATGGCTCCTGAGAAGACCACTGACCTGTGGGGACAGAGCAAGGAGCAGCTGAGGTAAGTTCACTATCACCTTTCTTGATCAAAACTAATGGAGCCAGATCTCATCTTTGCGAAGGTCTAAGAAAATTGAGCAGGGAAGGGAAGCTGCAGAAGATTATCTACATCCTGGCAGAATACAGATGGTGTCAGACATGCCAAGTTAAAGATGGATATTTCATGGCCTCATGTGCATCCTTGTTGATCGTCCGCTTTCACTCTTGGTGGGATTTTCTAGTAGCATATTGTTCTAAAGCCATTGGGGAATGTTAAATAGTGACTCTGGTTGATGGGGTGCTTGAAGCTTGCTAAGCTCAGCTACAAGTGGAGCCATGAAGTCCCCCTAGGCCTCAGTTTTCCTAGGCAAAATGGATCCTTTCCAAAACTCCCCACTAATGGTAGCACTTATTCCCAGTCAGCTCTTAGACCCCATACACTGCAATTGAAATGCTGTTAGCTGTACTTTCTTGAGCTTCTCAAATCTACCAGTTTCTGTGTTCTTATTTTCTTAAGTATTTCTTTTGGTTTGGTTTTGTTTGTGGTTCTTTTTAATTCAGCATGACATTGAATTAAATGTATTTAATGTACCATTTTAATGGCAATCCTGTTTAATCTGAAAGATTCTTTCAGGTTCAGAATTCTGTGGCCAATGTAGCTGCTTTTCCTCTACCTGATTTGGAATTTATTGGAGAGTTTGTCTCAGTTTTGAGGTCAAGTAGAAAGTTTAAAAAAAGGAAAAGTATTTTAAAGCTTGAACTTTAATAAAGTCATCTGTAAAAATACATATAAGACAGACTGTTTACAATACACAATCTTTTAGCTATTTGGATATTTATTGTTACCTTATTGATTTCACTGCTCATTTTTCATAATGATTGTTTTGTGTGGTGGTGCCACCAGAGTTCCCTACAATGCTCATCTTCCACCTCAGTCTCTTAGTGAGGTTGACATGCTGACATTTTTATTCAAAAAAAGTCATGACATCTACAAGATACAGAATGGCAAAAGTAAGATTGGGACTTCTAACTGTTTGCAGTTTTAGAAGAAGTTAGTATAAATTCTCTCTGTGAGATAATTTATAGTCTCACTTTTATCTTCCAGGCTCAGTCAGAATTAGTTACAGAAATGTAGACACCATTTTTGTGTTCCATCAAGAATGAAAAATGGTTCTGTGAAAGGATTGTGCACAATGGCTGAAAAAAGTGGGATAGTGTTCCAGTTTGACAGGCCTCCCCCATCAGGACCTCCTGTGTGCAGATAACAATCAGAACAGAGGTTAATTTGGAGCTGAATTCAGTTCAGTTGAAAACAGTGTTTGGGAGAGTGATGGCTGGCAGCAACCCTGGCAGTTTTCTGAAGTACTTACCTGAGTCTTCAAGTGAGCACACTGCTGTATTTGTGCTTATACCTAGGGGCAGCAGATGAAACTAGCCAGCCTCTCTAGTATCTGGAGTGAAAGCCTGTCAGGGAGGTGAGAAACAGGGCTTAACTAAAAAGAGGTCTACTTCCAAGATGGGTCACAACTTTAATGCTTTTTAAAGCCATCAGGATAATGCACGCATGTGCTTGGGTCATGGCTTATCTGCTCTTTTCAGAATGCTGGAATCACGAGGTAGGGTGAATCTGTACAGTTCCTAGAAATATATGCTATGCTTTCCTCACAAAGTGGAGCCTGAGTATTTTCTCTGGCGCTGGGGACAATTGAAAGAATAAAAGGGAATCGAGCATTCCCACAAGGGAGATAGAGATACACAGGTATATAGATATGTCCATCCCTGTATAAAAGGAAAAGGCTGGAGAGGTTTTATACATGTAATCATTACATAGATTATATGTAATATAAATAGAAAAACAAGCAATCTTCAGACCAAAGCTCCCATGCTGTTCAGTCTTTTTGTAACATAGTTATACCAGACCTTTTCTGTGCTTTCTTGTGGGACCTCATTGTTTCCAGATACACATGACTCACACTTTCCCCTTCTTAGCAATTGCATGTGAAATCACAAAATACCAGGTTCTGGGAATAAGGACTTCCCACACACATTTGGGCTCTTGCTGTTGGGCAAACACTCTAGCACTGTAGTGAAAGAAGGGCACTTTTGAAAGGCACATGCTAAAATTGTTTCATTATGAACATTGTTTGTCAGTTGAAAGATGTATGTGAACAAACTGTGGGCTCTCCCTTTTCTAAATGCTGTGTTACCTGCTTGTGGGCTACACAAATTGTTCCAAGCAGCATGTATTTGACAGTTACTGTGTTGGTGTTTATGGTAATTGCAGTTGCTGTTACCGCATGACAGATGGAAATTGGAAAGACTATTTTTAGTAGTCAGTGAGCTAACAAAAATTACTGAAGGTAAAGAAACCGGTCTTTTACTCCTGTTCCTGGTTTATCTTAGGATCTGCATGTCCAAGTAGAAATGCACATTAATTGCAGATGTTTAGCTGAGACTTGGCCATGGCAGCACAAATACCAGGTTTTTTTTGCAAAAGAGAGCATGTCAGGCTGAACTAATGAGGCTATAAATGAGAGCCAGCCGTCTGGTACTACTGTTTATCTTCTGAGTATATTTTCCTTTTCTATCTTTTTCTTTTTTTACCATAACATGTGACTTGGCTTGAGAAAAATACACTGAAATTGCTGAAATGAGTAGACTAGAAGATAGATGTGTACCTTCCTTTATGTATTTGTCATTAACATATTTCTATCTGATTTAGTTACTTATAATCTGTAACTTTTCAAGGGCTTTTCCATTGTCTGTACTAGAAGCCTCTCCCTGAATCCTCTTCTTGTTTTTATCACCTTCAAGTAAGAATGGTAAATTGGTGTGTGGCTTCAGAGCACTCAGTCCCTTTACTTCAGGGTTGTCATGTAAGAACAGTTCTTTGCCCTGCATAGCAGTCTGGATAAGCTGCGGTCTAGACTTCTTGATGCTGTGGTTATAGTTAGAGAAGTCTTGCTTTTTACTGCAAGTCAGTCTGTCCCAAGGACATTTACCAAAGTACCAAGTAGTAGAACTAACCACCCTTTGCAATATTAGGCAGCATGCTATGCTTCACTGTCAGGCAACTCATTGTCCTTTCTTGTAATTTTCCATTAAGTGCCTAGAACATTTTTTCCTTCCATTTGCAGCTTTCAGATCTTCAGATTCTGGTCTTTCTTTTTTGTGTGCTCAAATAGGATGTGTTTAATTCTAATTTCTTAATCTATGCTGCTCATTGTGTTTCCATCCGATAATCTCTTAGGTGCCATGTTGAAAATACAAGCTTTCCAACTGTCAACGCTTGGCAGTAAGCCCCATAGCTTGCACACATTCCATGAACTAAATTTTCAAGGTCTTTGGAGAAAAAAAGTATTAGCACTGAAAATAAAAGTTTAGTATTGATCAGTTTTAATAGCATTGACTAGTTTTAATATGCTGTGAAATGGATGAGTGAATTTCATTACTGTATGCTGCACTACCAGAAGACCCCTCAGAAATTAATACATATCCTATTTCTTTATATTTTGTCTTTGTAGAAGGAAAGGTTCCAGTAAATGGGAGCCCAGGAGCCTGTTGGAGAAGCTGCGCTGGGTGACCCTTGGTTACCATTATAACTGGGATACTAAGGTATTAAGATAAAATTCTTCTCCATTTTTCTTAGCCATAAGCACTCAGAATGGCTGAGAAGGACATCATGGAATAAAATGTTTATGATCCTACGAGACAGTCTTGAGGCAAGGCACTAACAAAGCATGCTTTTAAGAACATTTTAATCTGTGTTGGTTTACTGTGAAGGGTTTAACAGCAAAAGCCCATTGCTGCAGTATCTCATTTGAAAGTTAACATGATACCATACACTCAGGTCTAAACCTGTGACTATTTCAGGGTAAGTGGCATTTTTACCTACCAAAAGGGATGATTAACAAAAACGTTGCTAACTACTTAAGATGAGTGTGACTTCAGAGAAACTGCTCTTTTTTGGTGGAGTGAGCAGGAGCAAAAAGAGACTGTAGCTCATGTGTTTTTGAACTTAAATGAGTCTGAACCACTATAATGCATTCTTATCAACTAACAGCTGTTTTGAGGATCCTGATCAAAATAAACATTTTTTCATGAGACTGAGGTTGATGGAGGCTGATGACCACTGGCAGAGTGAATATGCATCTTAGCTATATTTTGCAGATAACCAAATCTGGTTGCAACCTTTTATTTACCAGATCAACCTGTTATTGGATGTCCTTAATAAAAGTTTAACTGGTTGTCTTCCAGTCCTCTCAGAATGACTTACGGGAGAGAGAAAAAGTAGATTTGCAATTGATTCCTGCTTGTTATTTATGAAGGAATAAAGATGCTTGTTTTGGAGCTCTGTTGATCAGCTACAGAACTGTCTTTCCATTGGCAGCTTCACATTGTGACTGAGAAGATCCTGATTTCAAGTTTAGCATCTAGATATAATGATTAACTTCACAATTAATTGAATCTCTGGCAGCCTCAGCCTAGGCCACGAATTTAACGGTAGGAGGTCAATTTGGTGTGGTTCTGCCTGTGTTGTAGTCACTTTCTAGGTAAATGTCATGTCCTTCTCCATGACTATCAGCTGGACTTTTGAGTTCTTTTTCAATGCTTGTTTCCAAGTGTATTTGCTGCTCTGATGTGTTGGGTGTGGCTTTCTTATTTTTTTCTCCTCCTTCCAGAAGTACTCGGCAAATCACCACACTCCTTTCCCCTCAGACCTTGCATTCCTATCAGAACAAGTGGCTGCAGCCTGTGGCTTTCAGGGTTTCCAAGCCCAAGCAGGGATCTTGAACTACTATCATTTTGACTCTTCACTGGGAATTCATGTGGATCAGTCTGAACTAGACCATTCTCGGCCCCTGTTATCATTCAGGTAAGTCAAGGAAAGCACACTTGAGTGTTTATGGAAAGATAAGTGTTTTTTTTTTCCTAGGGTTGCATATTGTTATAGGAAGGCAGTATGATCTAGTTTGCTAATTGGGTATATAATCTTCATTCTCAGAAGATTTGAATAGCAGAAGGCTGTAGGTCAGGGACATAGGTTTTTCTTTAAGGACTGCTTGAACAGCATGGATGTGGAGCCTGGAGTGAAGAGTCCTTTTGCAGAGAGCACAGTTCTGTTCTAAATCAGCAGTGTCACTTGGGTACTAAAGTAGTATCTCAGCAGAGCTTCAAACCTGGCAGGGCAATTGCTTGCAGTGTGCTTGAATGAGATCTTCTAGTGTGTTTGCCATGTTTTCACCTAAAAGCTATTCTTAGGAGTCCCTCAGGTTTTTGTGATTGCTTGGGGTGTTTATTTTTAAAGGAATTTAACTGCTGACATTTTCTTACTGTACAGAAAATTTTCTCTACCTGAATTTGTTTTCTCTTCTCTCTCCATCCTTACATCATCTCTAGTTTTGGGCAATCCTCAATATTTTTGCTTGGGGGCCTGAAGCGGGAGGAGGCCCCGACAGCAATGTTCATGCACAGTGGAGATATCATGGTGATGTCTGGCTTCAGTCGCCTGCTGTACCACGCTGTCCCCCGGGTCCTCCCCAACCCTGAGGGGACAGCTCTGCCTTCATGCCTCGACCAAGCTCTTCCTTCAGACCTTCCTGTTGGCTCAGTCATTGAGCACAGCTCTGATGAGGATTGGCAAGTGTGTGCCAAGTACCTGCAGTCCTCCCGCATCAACATGACTATTCGACAGGTGCTGGCTGAGGGTCAGAAATTTCCAGAGGAATCTGGGACAAATGGAAAGGGCCAAGCAACCTCTGAAGAGAGTTATCATGAGAACAGTAAAGCCAAAAGACATAAACCAAACACAGTGAGCTGAGACCAGGAGATCATACTGAAATGGACTGGACAGGCGATCTCCCTATGGAATTAGGAACTGGTGTAATACTGGAAGTCACTTGTCTGTATTGCAGTTAATAAACTTGTGGAGAATAAACATAGTCCTTCTTGCCATCATAAATAGATTGGAGGAGAAAAAGAATTTAAAAGGAAAAGAAGGATAAGTTCCAGACTAGAACTCGGGAGATTAACTCTATTGGCATTTTGTTGCAAATGTTTACTATACTCTGTTTCCTTTAAAATAACTGTATGTCAGAGAATTTTAAGCTTGGTTAAGCTTAAATGGTTTAAGCTTTTGGTGAAGTTCGGTTTAAGCTTTAGGAGTGATGCTTACAAGGTATTTTGAAATCATTGGGCAGAGAGTATTAGTAAAAGATACATAATTGCTATGTAACAGAGAATGCTGTTTGGCTTGTAAAGCTTAGCTGAAGCTCAGCTGAAGCAAAGTAACAAGTGTGAATGACAATGGGCTGCTGTGGGTGTGAGACCTACCTGCAACATTTTCAAGGTAATTATTTCTACAGCAAAAATGCGCTCAGTGGTCAGAAGCTGGCAGCTCCCTCAAGCAACATCTGCTGTGAGCTTGCTGTAGTCCTGTACTCTCCGTTTGCCTTCTTGCATCCCCTCAGCTGCAGCAGAATCTGCTTTAATGAATGGTACTGAACATCTTAGATTATAGAGAGAAACAGTTGTGAGTGATATCTACTTAGAATATCTAGTAGCTCCCAACTGGATCTCCTCCCAGCAGTAAGTATGTGACTGAGCCAAACATCTCCATTCTTTCAGAACTGCCCTCTCCTAAGTGCCTGTGTGTTACGGTTCTCCAGTCCCAAGCTAGTATCTGTAAGGAACAGGATAACTTGCAAATAAAAGCAATGAAGCTGTAAATTAAGTACCTAAAAAATTAATCATGACTATCTCTGTCACCCAAAGATAAATATGATGAAACAAAGAAAAGCACTAGCTTTTGTTCTAGTTCTTTTTAAGATTCAGACCTTCCTATCTACCTTTTAATGCAATTTTAATTGTTGGAGTGGAATGCACTATCCCTGGGGTATTTTGTTGCACTTTCCCAATGAATAAACTTACTTGGTTTTTAAATTAAAGATCTCTATCAGTTTTGGGCTGGCTATTTTCTTCTTTTCTTTTTCTCCCTATTAGTTGTTTCAGTGTATTGTTAGTGCTGCTGTATCTCTTGTGCAGTTCCGTCCAGGCTTCTTTTGGATCTACTGCCTCTGCAATCTGCTCCTGGGGAAGAGCCCTGCCTATGTCTGCAGAGCTGCTTTGCTTAGGGGCAGCTCAGGGTTTGTTGGGCAGTTGCAGAGGGGTGTTGCCTGCAGTATCAAAGTTCAGTTTAATACATATGTGGCAGCTTTTCCTCATGGCTACAGTGTCTGGTCTGCTTATTTCATAGGAGGTGAATGTGTGTTTGCATGCAATTAATTCTTTATATGATACTGCAAAGAGTTCCAGTAACTTCAAGTGTAAAATAATTAGATATGAGTTTTAATATCTTATTCTATGCTAGATGTGTGTCCTTTCTGTAGCCTAGGCCTGGTGTATTTACAGCTGAGGCCTAGGAGAGTGAATATATTATGCAGAGAGGTTGCAACATGAGCAGAAAAGAAAGTTGGCTGAGTCAAGCTCAGAAAACAGCAAAGCTCCCTTAGTGGCACCTGAAGATGGAGAAGGATGGAGAGAAATCTCTTTTCCAGACTGAGAAGGCAGGCTAACTGTTCTTCATTCTGGAGAAAGAAGCAAAGATTGTCCAACTCTCTCATCTCTGATGATGAGACAGGACAGTCATGAACTAGAAAGCATTGAACAGGAGCTGGTTTCTTTATGTCCCAGGCTGAATTGGAAGTCCATGGTTTTCATGTCTTTTGTTCCCTATAAATATATATGACAAACAATCATTTATTCCAGGATTCAGTTGTTCCTGTGATTCAAAGACAGGAAACCATACTGTTTACCCTCTGCAGTTAAAAATTTTAGTAAATGGCTGCAAACTACTGATAGCAATTGGTCATGAGAAGTATCCAGTCCATTGAAGCCCTATGTTTAGTTGTGACTGAGTTGAGAATTTGCTGAGTTACTTGCAGTCAAGCTTTTTATCTGATGCCATTGTAAGACAGCCTTGATCTAATTCTGTATCAGACACCCAGAAAATGAAAAGTCCATGACCCAGAAATGGACATACAGCAAATGACCCAGAAAAAAAGAACACATCCATGTACTAAGAAAAACAATAATAAGAAGAGAGAATTTCCTGAACTGCCAACCTAGCAGGATCATTGGTTCTGTGACCAGAGCAGAGTGGAGTACAAGTGAGCAAGCCACAGGACTTCTGCAGGCTCTGCAAATTGCTTCCAGAATATAATTTCAAAGAGACAGTAAGTCCTGGGAAGAAGGCAGGGAATTAGGGCTGCATCCAGTAATACACTCAGGAAAGACTGACCTACTCCACACAGCTTTCAGTGTCTGACATTTGCTTGGGCTTGTTATGATATAAAAGGAGTTTTTCATAGCACTGATCAAATTTTTGTATCTATAGGTACCACAGATAATTGCTTGTGTTCATATAGGTGCATGCTGAGATAATCTCTGTAGTTTGTAATTCCTCTGAGGGAAAAGAGGGAAAGAAGAGGACATCTGGACCAATTCTGCAAGAAAATTTATGTAATGAGTTGATTACGGGAAGATAAGCATGTGTTTCTTTCAAAGGCACCTGGAACTGAAGCACATTGTTTACCACACGGACGCTGTTCATTATGTGATCTGTAGATAAAGCTAGCTGTCCAGCAGTTACTGCTTTTTTCAAAGTCAAGAATAAAGGGAAAATAAATCTCCAGTTAAATGAGAAAGTGCAGTGGGATGAATACTGGAACCAGAAGAGGAAGCTGTCTGCACAAACTAAAAATTTTCAGTCCTCTTGAGAGAACTGTGCTAGAACAGTTCAGTGTTGCAGCTGAACTGCTGGCTGGTGCCCAAGAGAGATTTACTGCATGGCCTCTCCATGCTGCCGGGCAGTAATTTATGGGCAAGGTAGTCCCTAAAGCTGTGTCTGCTGCTGGAATAATTCTAATCTTAGGTATTTTTCCTTTCTTTGGGAGCTTTTTGACTTTTTTTCCTCACTGTTTCACAGCAGATACTTCTAGGGATTGTAGTAAGGTGCACCTAAGCTCTATTTTGCAGTATGCTATGCAGAGCTAGTAGGTAGAGAGAAGCAAGTGGCTGGGGAAGGAAGCTGGGTAAGGACTGCTGAGATAGTGGCAACATCACACTGCCACAGCTGGGGTGGTGGCACAGCTGGCCAGTGTCTCATGTAGTGCAGACAGCAGTTCAGATCTGTCTTGTTCTATTCATCTAAGTTATTCTCTGCATCACACCTGAAACAGGATTGATTTAACACAGAAAAGAGACTTGTCAGTCATAAGATTTTCTTCTACTTAATTAGGATGCAAAATTAATTGAGCAATAATTCAGTGTCCTCTAAGCATACTTCAGTTCTGATGAAATAAAATTTGCCTGAGTCTGAACACGTTACCTCAAAAAGTGAACAGAAGTACATGGCCTGCAGATATTAATGATCCAGAAAAATACATTGATAGAGGCCTCAAAGGGCCCATGTATGAAAGGCTTTTTTTGTTGTTGTTGTTAGTAATCTTGATGCAAGAAGAGATGTAAAGAAAACCAGGTACAGTCATTCACAGTCTGCTGCTGTCTCTGTGAATCCTAACGACCAAAGCTGTTTGAAAACAGTCTGCAGCATGATGCTATAGATATGTTATGAGGAGGTACAAGATGTGTCTGACACTAGTTCAGCACAGTACAAAATAAGTTTCATTATTCATACTCAGCAAATAATAATCACAAATACCTTAATAAAACCATTTTTCTATACAAGGAATTGAACCATGACTATGAACGTGTTCATATGTCCTCTGGTAAAGTTTAGGTGATATAAAAATTGCCACTCTGTAAGTGACAGCTTTGCTTATACAAGCTGTTTTCTTGCATCCTCATCTGGACAGAAGGTAAAGGACCACAGAAATGGTGGTTGAAGGGACCTCTGGAGGTGTCTAGTCCAACCTCCCACTAGGAATTTGTGCTGTTATCTACATGAGACTTAAAAAACCTTCCTCAATGGAGACTGTACCATTTCTTTCAGTACCCTATGAAGAAATTTCACCCGTCTGAGTTTCCCAGGGTACAACCTCTATCCATTCTCTCTGCATTTTCTTACTATCTATTAGTACTGGGAGTTTGCTTCCACTCTCTTTGTAACTGTCCTACAAATAATTGAACTCTACAGTTAGACCATCTCCCCTTAGTCTATTCTGGGGCACATGGAAGGACCCCAGGAACCACAACACTTCCCCATAGATAACGTGCCCTGGACCCCACCTTTCTTCACTTTAGTCCTGTTCAGAACCTTGTCTGATTTCCGCGGCTGCACCGCTCTCTCTGCTAGGGCTGGTTTCTGTTACAGTCAGGAAGCCAACAAATTGACATCTGAATCCTAGTTCCTAAATCTGCTAGATGCACTAGATCCAGCTTTTTACAGTGTTTCCTGAATTAAATAATTTTTTCCTCCCATCTACATCATAACGAGATAAAAATAGTTTATTATAGTGAGGTGCACAATGAATGAGCCATGGTCCCCTATGACTTTCTGTTCCTGAAAAATTGAGTTCTTACTGAAGCTTTTGATCCAGATGAGTACTTACATGTAATTATTTTCCTATGTAGTGTCTCCAGAGTTTAATACATGCACAGTGCACCATTTTCCTGAATCAGGATATTTATAGGGTCCCTCTCTAACTGGCTAGCTGCAAGGACTTCATTTGCTATGAAATTTACCAAATCTTATTAAAATAGACAAACAGCTTCCAAGGTTGCTCTACAAGAATGTGAGGACACACCAAGTTTACATCACAACCCATAAGAACACATGCTTTCTTCCTTTAGGAAACCAGTTTCAAAAGGATACTTTCATGCTCTTAATGTAAGCTGATCTGGACTTCTGTAGCAGGTCCTGCTCTGAAGGTTTCTGCTCTTGATGTCACAGAGAGGAGAGAAATAATCTGGAATATCAGAATAATTTCAACCCAGCAGACACAATCCCCATCTGGTTCCTGCAATTATATCAGCCCCCCATAGAAGAAGCTGACTATGCACTGAATGAGACTGAACTTGATCAGCTAAATGCTTATCTCTCCAAGGTGGTAACTAAGTCTCAGGAGTACAGCAGGGAGATGAACCTAATTTTTATTCAAAGCTAGGGCTTGTATTCAGACAGGCATAATGGAAAGTAGCATTTCCACTGAATCAGGGGTGACAGAGAGAGGATAAAGTCTGGAAAAGCCTATAGTAGTTGTCTTCCCTCTTTTCAGAATAGAGGTGTTTATTTCTCTGGATGAGGAAGTAAAAGCTTTAACCCTGTGGAGGCATGTCCCATCTTGTTTTTTCCCAAGTCACTAGAGATTATTCTGTCTCTGACCTTTTCCTGTGGGGCTGTTGAATGCCCACTTCCACAAAATCCCCATGTGTAGTGGACTCTCTCCTGAGTTTCTCTGTATAGCCTGACCCTTTTGGTCCATGTAATCATACGTCTCAGCACTGGGGTTGTGCCCTCCTTCACCACCACTCAGTGCTTATTTCTTTAATTCAATAGCTCAGTGCTTCTGCCACCTGCCCACAATACAGCTTTTCTAACTTGTTGCATGATGTCAAAGCACAAGTTAGGACCATTAGCCCTGGAAGTTCAGAAGCAAGACCAGTTTATAACAAAATGTGGGGAAACTGAAGTAGAGGTAATGTGAGATGGCATTTACCACCACTTGTGGTGCTTAGAGACGTGGTTTAGTGCTTGATTTGGCTGTCCACTACAGCCAAGGTTTAGATTTAGGTTTTAGTTTTATGCTTGGACTCGATGATCTTACAGGTACTTTCCAACCTAAATGATTTTATGAATCTATCAGGCACAGTGAAACACTCTCCAAATATGCTTCTTGAATAGAGAATAAAAAGTGAGTCAGCCTAGAAGACATACAGTCTTTCTCTTCTGATGTTGAGAAGTCAGTATTTTACATTAACTTTTAGGTTATTGTAGGTGAATTTAAAATACTCATTCTGTATTTACTGAGGAAGGCCAGAAGAATCAATAAAGGCCTTGGCTTTCTAGAGGTGATCATCTCACCAATCATTCCTCGTCTGTTCTGTGCTAAGGGCTTAGATAAGAAGGTTTTGTTTTTGTTTTCTTTCTCCTTAACGGATAGGTTTCTTAATTAGGGTGGGGGAAAAATGACTGCAATTTTGCTGTGGCAAATTAAAACCAAAATGAGGTAGCAAAGAGCAGGATCTGGAGGGGAGGGGGGCAATCAGAGACAGCTATTGATTTGGAAATGATGGAGTAGCCAAAAGAGAGCACACAGCCTGGAAAGGAGACTCATCTTTCAAAGCACTGTTCTTGCTGAAAACAATCAGTCCAGGCCAAGGTGTTGGTTGATGCTAAAGCTTTGGAGTTAGATTTGTTTCCAGACAGAATTTAAATTGTAGAAAGACTCACTGGTTCATAATGGGATAACTTAAGACAAATTTTGAGATTATGAGAGCTAGGAATCATGGAATGAAGCTGAAAAAAAGTAAACGTGAGTGGAGCATCAAGACATTTTTAGCAGCAGGGGTAACAAAAAAGTTTGGAAATAGTTTTTTTCAAGGACAAAGTGTCACTGCTCACCACAGCCTGGGCAGGCAGAAAGATGGGAAAAAAACATACTCTGAATATGAGACAAGCCTTCACTACCAGGTGTTGAGTAGCATGTCCCATCTTTTCTAGAACAGAGAGAATTCATTTGGCATCATCTTACCTGGTCCCAGCAGCTGAGACCAAGCTTAGGTACAGCTTTCTGCCACTCCAGTCAGCACACTTTCATTTTCACGGGCCTTTTCCCCCCATGGCTTTTCAGACAATGTGCCTCTAAGGTTAGAATCAGATGCTAGCCTGACCTTTCATCACATTTAACCTGGAAAGGCTGTCAGAGAACTGCACCAATCTTGTGATGGCTGGTTTGGGCTTGTCAGCTTGTTCTCATTGCTGTAATGAAACTTGACTTGGAAGAATTGCTGATTGTCAGGTATCTGTGACAGGTCAGGAAGATTTTAGCCACTACTGCAAATAATCTGCAGCCATTCTAGACCCTGCTGAATGCTGCACACAAATAAGCCCCTTTTCAGTCCACATACCCGAAAACACACCTCAGGCCCTTTTAAAGCAAGGCTTTTGTTCCATCTTGTAGGATAACTGTCTTCTGTTCTTCACAATGACATTGCTCCATCAGATCCTTATCACAAGGCTGGTGAAAAATTGTTATCCCTTTTGCTTCTGGCATAGCATGTACTTTAGCATATCTTCTAGGAGGATCTGCTCCATGATCTTCCCAGGCATAAAGGTGAGGCTCACCAGTTCTCTAGTCCCCACACCTGACCTGTCAAACATGAGGGATATGATTGCCTGCAAGCCCTTCCTGGCCCAACACTGTAATTATGCTCCAGGAGAGATCTGAGTTTGGCATGCTATTTTGATGGTTCAGCATTTACCTGAGCTGAAAATGAAGCAAGTCTACAGACAGGTCCTGGCTTGCATGGGAGTCCTAAGCACCAAAGCAAGTCTTATTAATACCTCAGTCAAATTCACTAGCACTTCTTCCCTTCTCCTAGATCAAAATGATAAGAAATTAAAGGAAGGAAGGATGCCAGGTGAGCAAGCATAAAGAAGTGAAGATGTAGAAGTATGCTCTTTCTGTCCCTGTGGCCTGCTCAGCCCTGCCTGCAGCTGTAAGCATCACTGCACACCATTCTGCAACAGCAGAGGGGCTTGGTGCTGAAGGCTGCAATCTTTGGCTCCACAGATGTTTAATACTTCCTTTCCCTGAATTTCACACTAGAAATGCTTTTTTTTCATGTGGGATAAAACCTACTGAGAAACCATAGGTACCATCTGGAGAGTGACTGTGTGAGTACTTTGTGCTTGATTCCATGAATATTATTTTCTGCAGCAGAAAAGTGTAAGAGGAAGAAACATTAGTCACATACATGCTTAATTGAGATCTAATAGCCAAGGTCAGTGCTCAGTCCAGAATAGATAGCAGAAGCCTCCTGTGATATATTTTTGTGATGAGAGGTTCATAGCACACAGACTGATCTATTATTGGGTTTCACTATGAAAAATTTAGCTGTCTCCTGGAATATGCTCAATATGCTCAAATCTATTTTGCATCATTTCCTTGCTTTTTCATTTAAAAGTATCTTTCCAATGAGACCTCATGACCATGCAAATTAGCAAGTCTGTGCTGTGTGGAAAGATTGCTGAACCTCCACTGAAGTGCAGCCATTTGTTCTTTTGCCAGCCCTTTGCAAGTTGACAATACCTGTTTGTCAATGTCTAGAATGCTTTTCTCTGATTTAAACAAAAACCCTTACATGGAAAAGATGAGTACTCAAGGGAAGATGCTGCAATGGCCACATCAGTGAGGAGAAGCTCTGGACCTTTGCCTTGAGCCGTGTTCTGCATGTCTGCAAAATACCAGTGCAGCAGTGACACAATGACCTACTTGCTGGTCTGCATCACCTCCCTGGTTTCCTGTGGTGCTTCGGCCTACAGGACCAGCATGACCATCTATTTGGTTTCTTTTTTCCAGCTTTTTCTCATGGGTCTGTGCAGGATGCACCAGTGTTGCTCCCCAAACCAAGCATCTCCAAACATTTTCAGTCCACAATTTTAGTCTCCTTTCCTCCTTCAAGTTTTCCTTACAGATCACAAAGTAACCACCTCCCCAAACTTCTAACTGAGAGCATAGGAGAAATACGATTTGTAATAGCCTCACAGACTACTTAGAACTAGAGAACTGATGAAAGAAATAAGGCTTCTGAAGCTGAAAGGAGTAACGTCTCTGAAGATGAAGTCTTTGAGGAACACACCTTAGCACCTGTAGTACCTGAAGGATGCAGCTGTGCTTTCTTTGCCAGGAAAACAGCATAGGACATGATTTGATCCAACTAAGTAAGAACAGAGAACACACTCCATGTGGGCACTAAAAGCAAGTATGAATACTCTAGGTGCAAAAAGGCATTACGTTCTGGTACACATTTGTCTTTTGTCTGTCCTTGGAGTCTTGCACTACCTATTGCTGGTGAGCTCCAAGCTTCTGGTGGCAGCAGGATTGGAGCTGTTCACTGTGATGCTCCCTGGAGCACCTCTTGCAGCACAGGTGTGATGTCCTCCCACACACCTCTCTGCACACGTGCAGTTTGTGCCTAAGGGCTGGCTCAGACCTTGCTGCTCCCGGGGACACTAATTGGACACACAATGCAAGAACCATACTATGTCACAGTAATTGACACACAATGTGAATGAACCACAGTCCTTTTGTCTATGCACTGCAGTAGTGACCACTGTAGGAGGTACCCAGAGAGTGGCCCCTTCTACTGAAAGATGGAGTTTGCAGAAACCACTGCATATCCTGGTGTTTACCATTCTCCAGTCTGGGCAGCATGGTCCTCACCCTTTCCAAAAAGAGGGAGAGTTTGGGGATTTTAGAGCAACACACGAATATCATTGCCTGGAAGCCTGGCATCTGTCAGGGAGAGGAGTGCAGTCGCCATGGTAATTCTTTGCCTCATTTAACTGCCGAGTGACCTCGTGTGGTTATTTGTAGCCATCCCAGCACAGCAACCCCCTGCCCACAGCTACACAACACATCCCCTGCTGGGCAGCACCCCTGCCCGTGGATAATACACAACATGTATGTGCTGAGCAATTCACACTCCTTCAGTTCTCTCCCCCTCATATCACCTATGCCTCTAGATAACCACCCAGTCCCTGCTCCTACAACTATAGGTCCCACTGCTGGACAGGCATAAGATGCTCTGGGAGCACAAGATCAGCACATGCTCAGCCAAGCACCAGGACCCACCCTGTCTCCCCCAGCCTTGCCACCATACAACTCTTGTACAGTTAATTCTTAGATGCATTTTGTTTTCATGCTGTGGCATGAACAAGGAATAAATTCAGCTCTGTCCCATTCATTTTCCTCTGTTTCTGCCAATGACCAGAAAAAACCCGAAAAATCTCAGAGAAGCAGATCTATAAGGAGAAGCCTAGCTGACTCTCTGCAGAGCCAAGTTATGGGAAGCTGGTGATCCGGTCATTTGGTGCTCCTGAATGTACCCTGCCGCTCACATTTCTTGGCAAGTAACTACAGGAAATCAATCTTAGTACTGTTTCTCCTCAAAGCACCCTATGGGTCCCTGCAGATCTCCAGGAGGCAAGCAGAAACTCCTCAGCCATACATACATGACAGCTCCAGCTAACAGGGTCCATGGGATTCAGCAGGCACAGACTTGGTGAAGCCTCTAATTCCCATATCACATGGTGTAAAGTGTCCTTTTCTACCTTGTGCAGTGGTGAGTTTTAACAAGCATGTAGCAAAGGCATGCAGTCAGGGATGGCCTATGACTGAGAGAAACAGTCACCTGAGTCTGGCAGGACTGCTAACAACCAAGACCCACTTGTTACTGCCACATTGCTTGTGTGCTCTATTCATGTGGCCTACAAAATGCTATTAGAAGTGCTTCAGGCAAAACATCTCCCTTAGAGAGCTAGCAGGGTTGCCTGCCCATATCCTTTCAGACCTTTATTCCTCTTTGTAAATCTTCCAAGCTTGCTGACTTTAGCTCTCTTTCTCCTGAGGTCACCTACCCTTCCTAAAAGCACCTCAATGTCACCACCATCGAGCCTGAATGCCCTAATCTGAGTATGATCTAGCTAACACAACTAGACATCTGCGTGAGGAGAAAACTGAAATGAGTTTTCAGTTTCCCCACCTGACTGCCCATCATCTCTGGACAAGACATTTCCAGTTCTCTCAGGACTGCTCAGGATTGCACATCTCATCCTCTCCTATCTTCAGAAGTGACAATTCACTTTCCCACCCTTGCTCCCCTATCACCCCATCCCCTTTATTGCTACCTGCACACTTGGCTGTGGCTGAGCTCACGTGCCTCCGAAGACACTGGCCCTGTTTTGGGACCCAGGCAGACCCAGGGTGCTTGCAGAGCCCACAGCCAACACAGCTGGGGCTGTTCCAGCCCAGAGAAATGCCTGAGCACACACTTCCCTCTTATGGCCATGCCCAATACAGCAACCACACAAGCCTGCAGCATCTTCACCGGAGATGTGATTTTCCTACAAATATTTATGAATTTCCTATGAATTTACACAGATGAAACATTTCCCATAGTTTCCTCTTACATTTATTGGACACAGATATGTCTCCCCTGCAGTCGAGGCTCAAGCACAGAGTGAGCTTTGCAGCCCTGTCTGACTGCTGCTGAACAGCACACACTGTGAGCAGCGGGAGTGGGAAAGACATGAGTGCTCAGTCCTGCCTGCACCATCACACTGTCTCTCTGATGGAAGGCCAAGTATCAATCCTTGGTCCTGGGGTAGATTTCCCCTCTTGGTAGTGCACAGTCTCTAACATTTTTCATCTCAGTTAAGTATGGGTTTTCTTCCTTTGACTTTGAAGGGAAAGTTTTAAACTACCTAGTTATGGGTAGTTCAGGACTCTTAAATTTCTCCCTTGCCCCATTTCACTGTATGGCAAAGTCTCTCTCTCCCCTATCTGTAATAATAGGCTTGCCAAAAGGAGAGAGAGCAGCTTTCTGTTTTCCTGTATTGACCTTTTTCTCTGAACTGAACTTTAGTTTCTTTCTGTGCTCCCATCACCTCTGTGGTGGGTTTAAGCGCTGTCAATCAATATGAAACCAGCACATTCCCTAATATCAGATTTTGTAATTCAAAAGCAGTTTGCTGCACAGATGGGGTAGTTTCCCCTTGTGTCTAATCTATGGCCACCTTCCTCCAGCTACTAAGTCAGTTCAGTTCACAAGCCTTAAGAAAATTTTCCATGGGATAATTTTCTGTTGGATGAGTTGAACTGACTCTCTTCATGTAGAAAATTGAGCACTAAAAAAAAACCAAAAAACAACACTCCTTTAGCCATGTCTTTGCCAACTTGTCCATCTTCTTCACTCCTTTTTCTTTTTCTAAAGAGAGGTAGGAAAATAAGAACCTGCAAAACTGTGGTTGGTATTAGAAAGGTGGAAAATTGCTCTTTCCTTCCTCTCCAAGCTAAGGTTTGGTTACTGCTCAGGTACTAGAGCACTGTCCTCCCTGCCTCTCTTCTCTACAGTATGCTGTCTTCTCATATGCCACCTCTGTAGTAGCATCAGTACAGGATGAAATGAAAACTACCAACAAAGACATTTTCAAGGCAGCACTACTTATAGTTCTGTTGTTCTCAAGGAAGAGGTGACTAAGGAAGAACCTGTCCAGTCTCCTGCAGTACTAACAGCACTGTCAGAAGCAGCAGCAGCAGTTAGGTTGCCCTTGAAATGAGCCAGAGCAGCTTGATCATGCTCTGCTGGGCTCTGAGCCCTTCACCAGAGCTTTTCAGAGCACCCTGCAGCCACTGATAAAGTGAGACCACATCTGCTCTGAACCTGTTTGCCAGGGTTCTGATGTAAAGAGGGTAACTTCCATAGTCCCAATAGGTAAGTGCAGATTCTCAAAAGTATTTAAGCACCTAGAAAGTAGTTAGAAATTAAAACACTATGGGCCTTGAGGTGCTAATGAGAATGTAGTTATATTGGTATTCAGTGTTTTTGCTGATATAGCTGATGGTGCTTGGTAAAGTTCTGCTCAAAAAAGAGCCTCATTCTGCTGACATAAGCTGCCTGCACACAAGGAGAGCTCCACTACTACAACTCTGCTGCTACAGCGATATCACACGCATTTACATGTAAATTAGGGCTTTGTTTATACCGCACAGATGCAGCCTTTCACTCCATCCTGGATGGGGGGGGAGGGGGGGCAGGGAGAGTAATGGTCTCACTACTCTGATTTTATGGACTGAAAAAGCAAGGCACAAACAAAATGAACTCACTAGTTCAATATCACCCAACATGGCTGTCAAAAAAGGTAGAGATCATAGTTTACAACCATGGGACTGTTTTACTGTACAGAGGGGGAGACAAGTGACTTGGCTCATCACTTGGCTCATAGGAGCCTCACCATTATGTGAGGTCAAATTCCTGATGTGTTTGTGTTTGAGTTTGAAACGGAGGTGTTAGGAATGAATGCACCATGGAGCCCTGAGCACAGGGCATGAAGGCCTGTTTAGATGCACTGTCAGAAACTAACCTGAAGTTCATCAAAGGAGAATGATTTCACCACAGCTGTTGGCTCAGCAGCAGGACATCTCCCGTCTCCCTTGGCTGACAGGTTTTATTTTCTCAGCTGCAAAGTCCCATTGAGTTCCCCTCCTTGCAAGGATTTCAACAGAGCCCAAATGAGGTGTCTCCACTCCACCCTCTGTTCCATCCCCCTTTGCAGGTGCTATGGTTGCAGACTGTGAGTGTGGGGAGGAGTAGGTTTTGAGCACACCTACCACATTCCATCCAGGGAGCAGAAACTGTGTTTTACTCTACAATTTCTACAATAATTGTATACAAATAAAAATTCTATACAAATAGAAATTGTATAACTGCTATTCTGTTATAACCTCTATTAGGTTGTGAATATAACCTCTCTGTTTCCTCTGATATTACCACCATCTTTCCACAGCTGGGTGAAATGCAGTGAAAGTGGATGGATTTTACTGCTGGTCTTAAACTATAAGATATAGTCTAGTTCCACTGCAGAGAAACAGCCATCTCCATTCCAAAACACTACACAAGTCACTGCCCAAAGGAGGGTCAAATATTCAGAAAATTGAATGGAGGAGAGTAGGATAGGAACAGATAGAACTTTCTAAGTACTGTTTTGTACAGAAGTCTCGGGGACAGGGAACATAAGTAAAAGAAGATAAAGCATAGGAGGATCTGAAGAAAGCTAGGACAATCTTGGTAGTCAGCCCTGACTAAAGCCTAAAGAAAAACAGCTTTTTGGTGTGGTCTGAAAGAAGCTGTGGTGGTGCATGCCCCTTTCCTCCCCACCTCTGGGTGCACTACAATGCAAGAAATGCTTGTCAGGCCTCAGCCTTGATGAACAGCACCTTGTCGCAGCTTTTCTTGGGCTTATCAGAAACACTGTCTGCTCCCAGGAACTCATGCTGTCTAATCAGCTCCTGCTTTTCAACAAACAGCCTTGGAAACTTACTTTTCTGGCCTGAATATCAACCCAAGTATATATTTTCTTTGAAAGCTCAATAGAAAAAAAACCCCAAGAATTGTAGCCAGGATGGAAAATTACTATGGCTAAAGCCAACCCTCTTGTGACCCTACAAAGTGCAGTCCTACATGAGACCCTTTGAGCTCTCCAGGACTGCAGTGGGCTGTGAACTGTGGGCTCTCAGAGCTCTCAGACTTTCAAGTCTGCTTCCCAGTTGTTTCTTCCAGAACTTGCCCTTCTGCCATCTCCAAAGTTCACACCTCACCTCTCTGAGCCTTGCCCTGTGCTCAGGGCTCCCTGGTGCATTCATTCCTAACGCCTCCATCTCAAACTCAAACACAAACACATCAGGAATTTGACCTCACATAATGGTGAGGCTCCTATGAGCCAAGTGATGACTCACTTGTCTCCCCCTCTGTACAGTAAAGCAGTCCCATGGTTGTAAGCTATGATCAGGATCTCTACCTTTTTTGATAGCCACGTTGGGTGATATTGATATTGCTCAGTGGGCATAGTAAGGCAGTTTGCTCTGCCAGTTCACTAGAATAACATCCTTGAGACTTAAAATGTAATTCAAAACTGGAATTTGCCCTTCAGTTTTCATTTGGCTTCCCTGTTTTGCAACTGCCTAGTCCAGAGGCACAAGCTGCAGCCAACTGTGTACACAGGTATCTTGTGCAGTGCACAGAGCCATATCAGAGCTGCCTGCAGGTGTGATTCCAGGAGCTGTGTGCAATGTGTTATTGCTGCCTGTGGCAGTAGCTGTGCCTTGGGATGGTATCCCCATGCTGCCACTTGTCTCCATGGATATCCTGGACTCTTCTGTCACTGCAGACCCAGTGTGAACATGGCCTTCTGTGTCCCCTGCACTGTGCTGGAAGGGACTGGATGCCCCTAAAACACGAGGCTACGCTGGCCTCATGATCAGAGCAGGGTGAGGACCCTCTGTGCAGGGGAGTACTGCAGCTGCTGTGTGAGACTGTAGAGTCCTGCATGAGCTAACCGGTAAGTTCCTTGATGTTATTTAGATTTCCTAAACCAAAACCGAAATCATTGCATTCTAAGGGTTCATGTTAGTTGGGTTCAAGGACAAATGAAGTGACCAGTCTGTAGGTACCTACATGTGAAAAGGGTTTGTGCTTTAATAGGTAACACAGCAGTGAGATCCTATGCCTGGCAGGTGAAGCAGCTTATCCTCTCTAGAATTAAGGCATTAGCAGGTGAAACTCCTCCCTGTGCAGGTGGGCAGGCAGGGAGAGAAGGGTGCTGCCCTACATATGCCTTGTGAGTGTAGACTGATGACCATCTGCACCCCGTTGCAAAAACTAGTCAGTATAAATTCAGTCTGTTCTGTTCAAAGGGAGAAGAGGCTGGAGGAAAATGCTTATAGCCAACTATGGCAACAGGGGGAAAATACTTCTGAAAGTCTACAGTATATGGTCCCCTAATACTCTTTTTTGCTCTTTTTATTTTTCATTATATTTATTAGTTTCTTCATAAATTACTTCAAAAATGCAAAAGCCCTCCCTTGCTCATCCAGAAATAAATCACTTGTGTCTGTTCCCCACTGGTGGAGCACCCACCAGTGCTCCTCCCTGCACCTACAGCAAAGCCAGACCACTTGCACAAGCACTCAAGTGCTAAGCAGGGGTGCTTGCTGCTTTGATCCCAAGGTCCTTCCTAATAACACCAGTCTCCCCCATGGTCCCAACCTGCAAGACAAGAGGTGGGACGTGGCCCAGCCCATCTTAGCTGGTGGCTCTCTCTTGCTGCATGTCAAAACCAGGTGAAGAAAGCTTACTGCTGAGGCAAGTGCATACCTGCTTCTGCAGCAGTCCAGACGCGGGAGTGGCCACAGACAGCAAGAAAATGAACAAGGTCAAACACCCAGCTTGCACTTGTTAGCGCTGAGGCTGTGTTTGTACCCCTCATTACAAAAAGCCCTTTTGTCCAAAGGGGACATGGGAGACATGAAGCAGCCTGGACATGCACTGCTGCCTACAAATAGGCTGAAATTAGGCTGTGAAGCTTTCCTGTCTTCCTGAGGGAAGAAAAATGACTTTCACAGAAGCTAATTCACTTGTTAGGTACTGCATGTTCATACCAAATTTGCAATAAGATCCATGACAAAGGCTCCAAGATGTGATTATAATACATAAAAACAACCTATCAATAGTAGCTAATCAGAGAAAAGGATGAGACCATTCTCTCGAATTCATATGCTTGAACCTGGTAACTCTTCATTTTGTTTTTTCCCCTATTGCTAAGCACAAGGAAAACCACAGCCCTTCCCTCTAAATTACTCTGGAGAAATCAAAGGTCACATTCTTCCATCTTTTCAGTGTGTGATTGAACATGTCGGGCTGTTTCCTTTCTAGCAATTAATACTCCTGCAGCTCGGAAGCCGCTCCCTACTCCCTCACCAGGATGGATACAGGTGTTTAATAGCACGCAAACACAGACACACGGTGGTTTTTCTGGCTTTGTCTGCGTGCTGCTTGGTCACTCAAACTGCACCGAGGTTGGTAACACCCACCCCCCTACTAAATACAGCGTTTAGTTCGCCTGGTCTTTGAACGAAGTACATCTCTCCAAACCCTGTCAGGAAACACCTTTGTACCTAAATGTACATAAATACAATATGGTTTTAAACAGCCGGGCAGCTCCAGCTGTCGGCGGCGATTACAGCTCAGCAGGGCGGCCAAGCTCACGCATCTTCAGCCCAAGTGAAAATCCCATTGGAATTAAGCTCTGCCCGAGGCTGGTTTGCAGGCTTTCGTGCAATGTGCTGGCGGACTCCGGGTAACACACATCTCTTCCGAGCTGCCGGCAAGGGCATTACAGCAACTACGTCTGATCTCCTAAATGCTTTCCGGAGCTCTCACCCAGGGCTCTCCGTCGCCTTCGACGGATGATTTCATTAGGACACAGCCCAAGGCGTCCTGGGACAGCCCTCCGGGTCTCGGAGGAACCTCTTCGTGTACCAGCTCCCTCAACACGGAAGAGCGAGGCAGCCCGCTGCCTTACCCCACCCCGGCGCTCTCCCAGCCGTGCCCGAGGCAGGGCAGCACGGGGACGGCAGCAGCATCGACCCCAGCCGCGCTGGCCCCCGTCCTCCGCTGGGGAGGCGGAGGAGCCCTTTCCTTATCCCTGGCCCCAGCCCTGGCCCGTCCCCGCCCCAGCAGCCTCGCTGCCACCAGCGCCCAGCGTCCCGCCCCTTCCCTGCCTACTGCCGCGCCCGCCCATTGGCTGCCGCCTCAGCCCCGCCCCGCTCCTCCCTCCGCCATTGGACGGACGCTGCTTCTCGCTCGCGCCCCTTCCTCGGCCTCGCGCTGTGATTGGCTAGCTATTCCACTCCCCTTCGCTCTCCGTCCCTTCTCTGTCAAGTGATTGGGCGACGCTCACACCCTGGCTCCGCCTCCTCACGGGCGTTCCGCTTTGCGATTGGGCGAGCCTCTCCCTCCGCCTTGCTCCCCTGGCACTCGGGTGCTGCGCGGGCTCTCCCTGGGCCGCGGCCGCCCGCCTCGCAGGCGCGCCGGCGCGTCCGGGCGGG